>NC_090177.1:14967784-14995652 GCF_024679245.1 Pseudorasbora parva
CTTCATTTGTGTTCTGAAGATGAACGGAGGTCTTACGGGTGTCGAACGACATTAGGGGAAGTAATTCATGACAATTTTCATTTTTGAGTGAACTAACCCTTTAAATTCATTACGTCGGGTTCGGGGTGTTGAAATACATTAAAAAGCCAGCAGCGCATATATAAATAAGCGGGATAGAACTACAAGAGAACTCCAAGGCAGACATTACGTGACTGTATGTACTGCACTGCAGGCATTGTGTGCTGTCTGCAAAACTGCAGGGACTCCTGGGAAGGCATGGGGTCAAAGATCCCCGCCATGCAAAATTTCCTAAAGAGACTCTCTAACAGGGGTCACAGCAGTCAATGCACAGCTGTGTGACCGGCAGACTCGCATGATCCCATGTGTACACACACACACACACACACACACACACACACACGACTAATTCTCACATAGAGGCCAAAAGATACAGAAATCATACACACTGAGAGCTGCCAGACGGGATGCATTGCACCAAGGGCGGCCCATAAGTAGGTCACTGTACATGGGACCAGAGCACAGCTGTGTCTGCCTCTCCCTGGCCTCGCCTCGCGTCGCCCCTTAGTGCCGCGCGAGGATGGCAACACAAAGAGACACGTCTATTTTTGAACCAGCATTTTTCAAAGAGCGTTTGTACAAACATATATTTCATACAATTTCTCTGAATCCAATGTGACATTTGTGGCAAAAAATAATACCAATGCAGAAAACAGGCGTAAATATTTTTCTTCTTGGAGCATTTCGCTTTCAGAGCCATCAAAACGAATGACATGCTACGAGAAGATAAAGTGTGTCCTTTCAAGACATTTTCCTTCAGCGGGGCATTCCGTTGGTGTTAAGTTCAGTTCTGACTGCCAGTTGTCATTTCCAATCTTTTGACATTTGGTTAATGTGAACTTGAGGATCTAAGTACATACCGTAACTTTGTGCTGGCCGGTGAGGTTGGGCCATTCGCAAAGCAACTGGGACTCAGAGAGTGTCAGAATGCACGGCGTCTCTCCGATAAACACAGTGTAGTTAAGTCTGGAGTTACCGGGAGCAGCAGGAATCAAATTACGACCCTGTAATGATAAACAGAAAAAAATATAATCAGATATTAAAAGAAACAATACAATACAACTAACATGCATTGCTTTTATGTTCACGTTAAACGCATCAACTGCGCAAATATTATACAAATATAACATGTTCATCAAAAACTATTATTGCAAATTATCTTTGTAAGGAAAACAAAATATATTCGGATTTGAATATTACTATATAATATATTTTTTATATATTATGTATGCAAAAATATGAATTTATATATATATATATATATATATATATATATATATATATATATATATATATATATATATATATATATATATATATATATATATATATATATATATATATATATATATATATATATGTGTGTGTGTGTGTGTGTGTGTGTGTGTGTGTATATATATATATATATATATATAATTTATTTGTTTTTGTATATATATATATATATGTTTTGACATTTATATATTTATTATTTTTATTTTGTTTGATTTTATATATATCAAATAAAAAATAAATAATCAAACTAAAAATAATAAAAATATCAAATATCAAAAAATATATATACAAAAATAAATAAATAATAATATATATATATATATATATATATATATATATATATATATATATATATATATATATATATATATATATATATATATATATATATATATATATATATATATATATATATATATTATGTATTTGTTGTGTGTTGGCAACAGTGAAAATATCTTTTAAAGAGCCGGAATGGGTTTTCAAGATAATAGTAATGGTCTCTTTTTGTCTGAAATAAATTTAGCATCACACAACCTTGGACGCGTAAAGGTCATGTAGATATTGATTTTAAAAAAGCAAAGAAAACCCCAGAGGCTTGAACAGATATGAACATATCCTGTGACTGATCTCCTCAATAGAGATAAACAGTAAGGAAAATAAAGGACGGAATGCTCTGCGGCCACATGGACAGACAGGACAGGAAAGAGAAATGTTGATGAACAACAGCAAAGCACCAACATCCCCCCATCCTAAGGGTTCAGTGAGGCCACGGCACGATGCTCTTTAATGCAAATTCCGTTCCCTCTCCCCCTCTCATCTCATCCGCGCCGCCAACCCCAGATCAAATTAGATGAGAAATTAATTGCGTGGAGAATGTGATGCATCTCCAGAATATCCCTGATTATTTCACCAAATTGCATTTTCGCATTTTCCTTCGCTTTACTAATGCACCGGGTTGTTTTCTCTCCCCCCAATAAGCCAGGCGGGGGTTCGGGCATTAAGTAAAAAGGTTTCGTTAATAAATTTCCATTTAACAAAGAAATATCACCCGACATGCTTCGGCTCTCACCTGGTTTAAAGAAAAGAGAAGCTTTCATTACAGGAGAAACCAGCCGGTGTCTGTGATCAGCATTTTAAGTTTATACACAAAGGCATGAAGGAACTTATATGTATGGACCAGACATAAAAACTATACGAAAGGATCTTTTTTTTAAGTTATTAGCTATTTTGCAGTGTACTTTAATTTACTGATTCAGTAGACAGGACAGATGTGTGCAGAAGAAGAGGGAACATGATCAGCGAATGACTCAAACTCAAATTGGCCACATAAACCTCACATCAATACCCACAAATCCATCAGCCACTTGAAGCGAGCGACTTATACCTTTAGGATGAGGGGAGATGTTGGTTTGAGCTCCAGAATGCCTGTGGGACTGAGGGGTTCGAAGACGGGGTCTGGGTAGTAGCTAAAGCTCTCGTTGACGACCACAAGAGCATGGACGTTATCCATGTAGAAGCCGATCTCATCCGGTCCGCTGCCAGTCTCTGCAAAGCCTCTCTCTGAATCAGCCACCGACGGAGCCAGACAGACCATAACTGAGTTGTTGAAAACTGTGCAGTTCTGAGTAGAATTGGAAAACAGAGAGACAAAACTTTAAAAACTTTTCGAAACTACATTTATTTTTAGGGCTGTCAAAGCCGATTGTGCGTCTCCAAGTAACACAGCAGTTTCTGAATAAATTCACATTATGAACAAATAGGTGGAGTTGATGATTCAATGACCCATTCATAAAGAGAGTCATTTACTTATCTCCTGAATGAATCAACCGTTTGAACGAATCAAATGAACGAATGACTCAATGACGTATTCATTTAGACACTTACTGGCACTTTTGGTTTCTTATTTAGGGTATTATTTATATATATATTTTTAAATATTTCATATTCCATTTTAATAAAAATACCATTAACTCTTTCCCCGCCAAACACAGAACTTTCTGTTATTTATGAGAAAACACATCCAGGCCAAATACTGAGTTTTCTTAGTTTTCATGTTTTCACTGTTAGATGCTAGGGGGCACTATTACGCATCTTCTGAATGATTACTGAATCTCCTGATCAAAACACATGCGAGTAAGAATGAGTAAAACAAGCAATCATATGTAATACTATGCATATGAAAAATAACGTGATCATCAACATTAAACATCATACGAATCAAAACTGCCTAATGTTAGTGAATGAAATGTGGAGCCAAGACGAGCTGCAGGACTGTTCAAGAATTAGGGGTGTTTATGTACTTGATCTACTCCATCTGTGTTTGATCATCACTCTGAAACTGATCTGGAAACAGTCTTTCACAAAAATGTAATTTTCTCAGCTTTTTGTTCAAAATGTTATTTTTTAATTTTTTAATGAAACTTACCCATTTTCAAGTGTTGATAAAAAAGGAATGCAAGAAGCTAGAATAATAATAAAAAACTGTTTAAAAGAAGAGGGTCAGCCCTTTCTTCTGCTATTTTGCATACTCAGATATTCATAAAACAAAATATTCTATGGGCTATTCAATTTGGGTGAAAATGTTCAAAAACATTGACGGTGGCTGGCAACTTTTTTTAAGAAATGCTGATAGGTTTAATGGAAATTCTGTTATCTTTACTCACCATCATGGCCATTGTAGCCTAAACGTTTAAGTGTGATAAATTCTATGTTTAATGAAATATAATATTTATTTCTACTTTTTGTAATGTCTATTTGATGCTTCTCCTATTTAACACGATAATGACTTCAAAAGATCTTTGATGAGTGATTCATTCGATTATACATTTTAATCGCCTGAGAGCGATACAACATACATATAAACACATGTACAATGTTAATAACCCTACTTATTAAATGGGTAAAAATGATGTATGGTTACAGCAGAAGCCATGTCAGATAATTATAATACTGCATGAGACATTTTGTTAATGTCCTGTTGAGAAACACAGGGGTCATTTAAACTGATCAGGGGTCAATTATGTGGAAAAAGAAACGGATTTACAGAGAGATATTTCTGTGATCTTTCCTAAAATAAAAATGTGGGTTAGGATTGTGTGCCTCTTTTACAGAGTCCTGTACGCAAGAACAGCGTCAGGAGAACATTTGGGAGCTTTTTGTGACATGAACATTTAGATGGTTTCCTTTGAGTGGTATGGCTAGAGGTGTGGAAGGATGAAATGTCATGAAAGGACAGGGAAAAGAAGGATACTCACATGGAAAGACTCGGCAGAACCATACTTGGCGCGGATCTTGGGTTCTTTAATGGTGGCCAGGTTGGTGCCGCTGATCGTCAGCAAAGTCCCACCGCTGGGAAGAGAAACAGGAAGTCATCATCGAGACATGATGGGTACAGATCTCACACAATAACCCAATCATAGAGTCTAGCTCAACACTTGGCCTTGAAATCTGAAGAAATATCAGTCTATCAAGCTTTTCATCCCAAAGGGGAGTAAAACAGAGCAGAGGTAATATATCCCATAATCACTTTTGGCGATGAGACACAAAAAGGATTTTCGTGAAGAGCCGGGAGTTTAAAGACATTCTACCTCTACATATGCGGCACCGAGGCTGAGATTAGGTAATGCGGATATTCAGAGCCCATTGAATCAAAACTAGAGTTTTATAGTTTTCAGTCAGTGGCTGTTAGCTTAAAGGCTAACCATATGCCAGTGCACTTCTGTACTCATTTAAAGTCTTTCGTTTCTGTAAAAAAGACCAAATATACTAATGTATTTTTAAATGAGAGATTTTATTTAGGTGAAAATCAACATCTGGACTGAGAATGTTCCTCTCATAAATATTAGCAAATGATCGCTTTATTTCTTTTCTCAACCATCAGTTAGACACAAACAAATACATGAATTGTAAAAGTGGTATTTAAAAGGGTTAGTTCACCCAAAAATGAAATTGATGTCATTAATGACTCAACCTAATGTCGTTCCACACCCGTAAGACCTCCGTTCATCTTCAGAACACAGTTTAAGATATTTTATATTTAGTCCGAGAGCGTATGTAAGTGTATACACACTATACTGTCCATGTCTAGTAAGGGAATAAAAACATCATCAAAGTAGTCCATATGTGACATCAGTTAGTTAATTAGAATCTCTTCATCGAAAATACATTTTGGTCCAAAAATAACAAAAACTATGACTTTATTCAACATTGTCTTCTCTTCCGTGTTTGTTTTCAATCCGCATTAGTGACTGTGACGCTGCTGACGTGTTATCTGGTGCGCGCGAGGTTCTGATTTGTGCACAATCACAAACGCGGATTGAAACCAAACAATGCTGATTAAAGTCATCGTTTTTCTTTATTTAGTTATTTTTGGAACCAAAATGTATTTTCGATGCTTCAAGAGATTCTAATGAACTAACTGATGTCACATATGGACTACTTTGATGATGTTTTTATTCCCTTTCTGGACATGGACAGTATAGTGTGATTATTATTATAGTGTGACCCTTTAAGTGCAATTTTGCCAGTCTTGTAAACTAGATGCTACTGGCTTCCTGTCCCAACTTCCTGTTTCAAAAGGAAACGTGTTGACCCTGCAGTTCAGGGTTTGTTCATCCACAGCTTACTGTATGTGTGAAGTTCGTTCAGTCTCTTTCTTAAGTCCATTGTCTGCCTCAGTGAGAATCCCTCTTAACTCAGGTACAAGTGGAGGGAAAACATGGGGTTCTAACAGTTGTTGCGTCACCCATGGCCCCAAATGGTGAAATTGCATGTTTTATCTATCTATCTGTCCGTCCGTCCGTCCATCCGTCCATCCATATGGAAACAGGTGAAATCTTATATTGCTCCTAACTTCTGGTCTCTTGGCATTTGTCTGTATTTGATGATGCTATTTGCTTTTTAGATCTTGTTTTTTTGTGTGTGGCTGTTCTAAACACTAAATTGTTTCATGATACTAATTTGCCTAAGGTTCCCTATACCGACATCTTCCGAAAAAATCAACACTTGTGTTCACAAGCTTGTTGACATAGGTGGTCTGTGAGTTTGAGTCTCACACCGTACCGCTGCTGATGTCTCTGCCTGTTTGCCTCTGTGACACCTGCTGTGCCGTGGCCCTGAAGGGCATTTCAGCTCAAATCAATACAGCCTCTTTCAGCACACACTAACAGGCTCTGGTGCCACAACTTTTGGGTTCCAGTTATGTCTGTTCAAGCTAGGGGTGACTCCTGCACAGGTGCACTCATTGCTGGTCCTGCTTTGATCCTTAAGTGTGTGTTTGTTTTTCAAAGGCAAATGGAAGGGGGGAAAGGTACCACACTCCTGCGGGATAATAGCAGGGCTTGACGGAGAGAGAACACACTTGACTGTAGCGGCCTGGGTCAGCGTCAGAACACACAATCACACAAAGAGTATGAGTGTTGTGTGACTATAGAAAAAAAGCTGTTATATACACTCACCTAAAAGACTATTAGGAATACCACACTAATACTGTGTTTGACCCCCTTTCGCCTTCAGAACTGCCTTAATTCTACGTGGCATTGATTCAACAAGGTGCTGAAAGCATTCTTTAGAAATGTTGACCCACAGTGATAGGAGAGCATCTTGCAGTTGATGGAGATTTGTGGGATGCACATCCAGGGCACGAAGCTCCCGTTCCACCACATCCCAAAGATGCTCTATTGGGTTGAGATCTGGTGACTGTGGGGGCCATTTTAGTACAGTGAACTCATTGTCATGTCCAAGAAACCAACTTGAAAGGATTTGAGGTTTGTGACATGGTGCATTACCTGCTGGAAGTAGCCATCAGAGGATGGGCACACGGTGGCCACCACCAGCCTGCACAGTGGTAACCAGGCATGATGGATCCATGTTCTCATTCTGTTTACACCAAATTCTGACTCTACCATCTGCATATCAACAGAAATCGAGACTCATCAGACCAGGCAACATTTTTCCAGTCTTCAACTTTCCAATTTTGGTGAGCTTGTGCAAATTGTAGCCCCTTTTTCCTATTTGTAGTGGAGATGAGTGGTACCCGGTGGGGTCTTCTGCTGTTGTAGCCCATCCGCCTCAAGGTTGTGCGTGTTGTGGCTTCACAAATGCTTTGCTGCATACCTCGGTTGTAACGAGTGGTTATTTCAGTCAAAGTTGCTCTTCTATCAGCTTGAATCAGTCGGCCCATTCTCCTCTGACCTCTAACATCAACAAGGCATTTTTGCCCACAGGACTGCCGCATACTGGATGTTTTTCCCTTTTCACACCATTCTTTGTAAACCCTAGAAATGGTTGTTCGTGAAAATCCCAGTAACTGAGCAGATTGTGAAATACCGGCCCGTCTGGCACCAACAACCATGCCACGCTTAAAATTGCTTAAATCACCTTTCTTTCCCATTCTGATTTTCAGTTTGGAGTTCAGGAGATTGTCTTGACCAGGACCACACTCCTAAAGGCATTGAAGCAGTTGCAGTGTGATTGGTTGATTAGATAATTGCATTAATAAGAAATTGAGCAGGTGTTCCTAATAATCCTTTAGGTGAGTGTATAGGCGCTTTATAACCTGGACCAGAAATCATTAAAATACTGTTTTAAATGTAAAATATATATATATATATATATATATATATATATATATATATATATATATATATATATATATATATATATATATATATATATAAAAGAACAATTGTTAGACAAAGATACATGCTAAGTGCATAAAGTCAACAGCTTCGCTATATAGTTTTACATTTTTCACCTTTTTGCTCTCAGAAAGCGTACTGCTGACACCACACAAAGGTAAATAAGAAAGTAAGTGATAGAAAGAGGTAGAGAGGGGGGAGTGTTGAGAGCTTCTTTTCATCTACAGGCTTTTAAAGAGCTCGCTCTATAACCCGCAGGAGAAGCGAAGATGCAGGTGATAAGTGCTCCATCCTGCCTGCCCCATCTGACACCGCTGATGGTGTTTCTATAGACTTGTTGTTTTTATTTCACCCTCGACACCGACAGGCCGGGCATGCTTTAGTGCAAATCGCTGCTCCTCCCTGGAAAGCTGCAGAAAACATCACCTGACAGCAGCTCCGCTCACAGGTGCAGAAGTCTGATGGCGTGAAGGGAGAGACGTCTACAAGAATCTCATTTTTCAACCTCTTAATGAGTTCTGCTCATGTGTCAAGGGAAAGTGTAACACAAATAGCTTGGTATTGATTTGTATTACTTCTTTGTTGTTCCAACTTCCTTCAGCAAGGTAGAAGGAATCGCCATGTTTTTAATTTGGCCATTTTTATTAAAAGTTGAGAGATGACCGAAAATGATGACAAAGGAACTGGGACTCAAAGCGGGCAGCATTCAAACCCTCGGCTACCACATGAGTTTGTGTTTTGAAGCAAACATTTTAGTGTTTAGTGAAAGTGCTAATTTTTTAATTTACGTCATCAATTTTTGGGCCGCAATATATACATTTGAGACCCACAAAACATTTGCTTTGGTTAATTGGCATCAGACCCAATAAACCTTCCATAATTTGCAACCCTAGTCTAATCCGATGATGTGAGTTTGGGGCGGAACTGTCTGTTCTGAGTGACCTATAAAAGATAAGTGTTTGGAAAAAGTATAATATTTTGTGCAATACTTTTTTTGTGTGTGTGTGTCAAAATGACACAGTTTCTATTTAATTATTTATTTTCTTTAAATTAGCATTTATCATTTTTACATAAAAATGGTGTGGAATTTTCACACTCAAACCACTGCCTGTTGATGCTTCTGATTACTTTTAGAGGGGAAAGCTGCTGATTACAACTGGTATAGGATCAGTTTTCTCCATCGTAATAGTGTATTGGCAAAACCGATTTGGGAAACGATCCAGTGTTTGTGCTCTTGTGAGCGTCAACTTGCTTTTGCATGGTTGAACATTGTAGTCAATCACAAACGAAGCTGTTGATTTCCTGAACCAATCAGAGGTTTTTAAGTTAGCACCGAATACAAAAACGTCTGCACGCTCGCAAATCCTCTCATTATAACAAACGAAGTGTAAACCGATTCATTGTGCAGTCAGTTGCATTGATTTTAACGGAACTTCCCGAGATCGCGATGAACTAAGACAAGTGACAGCTTTTTAGTTATTACAAAGGGAGCGCTTTCTGCCATGCCAAATCCCACACACAGTATGCTTGTTTTTCTGTTAAAATGAATGTTAACACTTTACAATAAGGTTTCATTGTTAACATGAACTAATAATAAACGGCAGCATTTCTACAGCATCTTTTATTAATGTTCATTTTAACATTTACTAATACATTATTAAAATCAAAAGATGAAATCAAAAACATTATTTAATTCTCTGTTAACTAACATGAACAAACAAGGAACGTCTGTATTTTATTAACTAACATTAACAAAGATGAACAAATACAGTAACAAATATTGCTCAGTGTTAGTTAATACATTACACAATGTTAACAAATGAAACCTTATTGTAAAGTTTTACCAAATGAATAGTGTTTTGTGACCGCAGAAGCTTTATTAACAAATTATATATCTGTAGCAATTATGCTTGGATGTGTAGGTTGTGCAGTGACGTAACTTAAACCTATTTCAAGGAAATATATTTAAAAGTGTCTTAAAAGGGGAACACATATATCCTGGAGTTGGTTCACCCTCCGCCTATACAACTACATTTTTAATTATATAAATATATAGATATACATACATATTATATATATATATATATATATATATATATATATATATATATATATATATATATATATATATATATATATATATATATATATATATATATATATATATATGCGTATATATATAAATACTTATTATATTATTATATTATTACTTATTATAAATACTAATAAACAATATCTTAGTGGTATGCATGCTAACAAGCAACAAGTTAATAGTGAGAATTGGACCCTAAACGAAAGTGTTAATTTCTAAGATGGTGAGAAGAAAAGGAGACTGCACGATTGCCACCGTTTAATCCGTCAGGACACATACTAGGCCATGGTGCCATAAAATCAACATTGTTGTCATGCTTCCGTTCTATTCTGAAGTCACAATGTTGCAATTTGAAATCCTCAAATAACACAAACTGAGATGATGGGCCAGTGAACAGCTGTGTCGCCCACCTAGCGATGCTCCAGTCCGGGTCTATCTTCAGCACGGTGGGGTCCTCTGTGTAGTTAAACTTCACCTCGGGGTTCCTCAGCTCAGCAGAGTCAATGTCCACCATAACCGGAGTACTTCCCGGGTTCACGCCAGCCGGGGTCACACACACAATCTCTTTAGAGCTCCGCCTACAGTCATGGAGAAAGCGCAGAAGCGTATTACAGTTAAAGCAACTGAAATGTTTACTAATTCTCATCACTAGATCTCATCAGAGCATGTGATGTTAAAGCATGTCATCGCATTCATATTTCATCTTGACACAGATTCTTTACTCGGTAAGAGTTAAGTTTGTTTGATGAAGCTCCATCATTTGTGTTAACAACCATATGGGTTTCAAAGACTTCTGTCTGTTTTCTCTGTCTGTCTGCTTCTCTCTCTCCTCCTGTACTGGAGACGTGCCTGCAATCTCCATGCACATCCCCTTAGTACGTTGCCATGGGAACGCTTTTCAAGATGCACACCACAGAAATCCTCAGAAGACTGCACATATTTTGACAAGGTGGTTGTCACAAACAAAAAAAAGATGGAAGAGTGCAAAGAGAGCGAGTTGTGGAGCGGATAAGCCACAGATTTCCTCAAAGGTAAAATATACAGACAAAATGCAACCATTGCTTTGGGATATTTTTTTGGGAGATTTTGCATTTTAAATATGTAATTTGGATTACAGACATGTAGAATAAATTTGAATATGAATTCACTGTATAATATGAATGGAAGACACACAAAAAAGAAGCAGCCGAAAATGAAGATCTCATGACTTTTGAAGCTCATTTAACAAAAGTAGATGTGTTACAAAATGTCCAAGCTGCTCTTTTCCGCACAATGAAAGTGCAATGGGGACTACAGCTGTAATACAAGAATTTCAGCAAATAAAGAATCCAATTTCAGTCTGTTCCTCATATACAATGTTATTTTATAGCTTTAAAAGACTGTGTGAGTGGTGTGTTTTTTGTCCATACAATGGAAATCAACGGGTTCCAATATTACTTAGTTCCCAGCATTCTTCAAAATATCATAATTTGTGTTCTGGAGAACACATTAAGAAAGTAAATGACAGAATTACATTTTTAGGTGAACGATCTCTTAAACTGTAGCTTTTTGTGGAATAAATGGCCCTGGTCTCCATCCACGTTCATTGTACTAAATTGAGCAGCATGAATGTTCGTTCTCCTTTTGTGTCAGTAGCCATACAGGTTTGGAACTATGCGAGGGTGAGAAAATGATGAAAGAATATTCATTTTTAAGTGAACTATCTCTTTAACAACCTCCCACAATTGGATAACATGATGTGGACCTTCTCTCTGAAGTGAACCCTGGCTCAGAGAGCAGGTGTGGCTGACGTCTCAGTCAGCGAGAACCGCGGTAATCCTCATTCTCTCCTTCTCTCATGTCTGAGACTTGGCAGCGAGACAATGCTTTTATTCTCCGCTGCAATGCAGAGCGGTCTGGTGCTACAGATAGACAGGCGGACGGCAGGAACACTCATTCACTGTCCCCGTCCACAAACGGAAGCGCACAATCGACCGGGACCGCCTGTGCCATTACGTGGCTGATGTTCTTGCCTTCAAAGTGTCTCTTTATGCTGTAGATACATGCCGAGGGGTAAAAAAAAAAATGGGCCTGGGCGTTTTGACTGACGGAATGACAGGTGGACGTGCTAAGGTGAGAAGCCGGAAGACAGCTTTTTGGAAGGATACAGATAAAGACAGAGGGAGACAACTTGGCAGACGAAAAAGCAGAGAGAATAAGAGAAAAAGGACCACATTAACAAGCAAGTGGAGACTGTATGTTGGCAAATGCTACACCAAAACAGCCAACAGGCTAACCATCAAAACGACTGGCACAGAGCCTATGGAACACATAAAAGCGTCAAACAAACAAACAAAAACTAGAAGACAGACAGAAACAGAAAGTTAGAAAGAAAGCCAGACAGATGGAGGGATAAACCAATAACAAGACAGAGAGAAGGGCGGCCAAACAGACAATTATGTTTTTTTTTAATTATATTTTGGGGCTTTTGCACCTTATTAGACAGGTCACAGAATTGACTCGCACTTGGATCACCCAAATGAGCTGAATAATTATTTATATTTTGAATATTTTCTAGGCAGATTTGCCACTGTGATTGTCCCCAATACATCTTCATACCACTTGACACCATCAACATGCCAGAAGTGTGTCATACAGCTGCTAAAAGACATAGAAGAGCAGTACTCACTTTTTAAAGTGACAAGGGTGACGCCCAATGTTGACCACAACAGAGCTGCCAGCGTTGAGGTGGTTTCCTTCAATAGTGATTATAGTTCCTCCTGAGAGGGGTCCTTGAGCAGGCTGGACACGCGTGAAGTATGGCGTCTAAGGAGGAAAATGATATAATATGATTATCATGTTATCTTATTTTAAACACTATTAGTTTAAAGTATAGGGCCACCAACTCTGGCATGTAACTTCATTCCGTCCTGATATTGTTAAACCAAAATGTATTCAGACACCTTCAACATTTTCTCACATTATCACAGTTTATTTGCAATAGTTTTGAAAATGGTAATACAATAGGACAAGAACTCAAACTGTGTCAGAGCAAATTCATCTTGATAATGTCAGATATCTATGATAGAAAGACAAAGTCAAGTCAAAATGTATTTCTATAACACATTTAAAAGCAATAGGGCACCAAAAAGGCTGTATAGTAAGACAATAAGAAAGGTGTGTAATGGATTACAGTCAACCAATCAGCTGTCAGCTGTTAAATTTAAGTACACAATGAGATAACACTAATTTAGGTCAACCAATTACCAATCAATGCTTTATTTTGTTCAGTCTGGTGTAAAAGGTCGCATTAGCAATTAAAGAAACAACACTTCAGCAAAACATGGTCAGGTCAAAGTGTCTGAATAATTTTTATCAATGTTACTGGTAGTCCACTGTATGACGAATTTTGGGGTATAATATGTCAAAGTTTACTTTATTTAGCTATCCTCACTTACATAAATGAAACAGACTGAGTGAGCATGTGATACTTCACATAATTTAACCATTAGGAATCTTAGCAAAACCAAACATTTGAATGGTAGTGTACAGTCAAACGAAACAATAATTTGTACAAAAACATTATGAATGTCTTTACAATCAATTTTACTGTCACAGTTTAATGTCAATATCAATTTAATATAAATGAATAAAAGTATTAATTTCTTTAAAAGTACTGAAACTTTTGAATGGTAGTGCATGTATGCACACATGTTTGTTTGGTATTACATGCATCCAATTTGTATAATTTACATTATCCAAAGGCAACACAATCTAAATGCATCTGTAGGATTAGGTGTCTCCAGACTCCTAGATGCTTACCACAAAGGTGAATGCCCTGGGTGAGAGGGCTCTGTAGTCGGCCAGGCAGTCTCTCACACACACCTCCACCTGGGCTTCCTGCACACGGTATCCTGTGGCGTCATTCAGCAGACACACAATCCTGCGGAAGAAAACGAAACGTCGGAATCCTCTTTAGAGTTTGTGATTAACAGCAGGGCTAACTTACCAAAGGCCTCAAGGGGAGGAAGGTGAATGGATGGATTTATATGATCTAGCGCAAGTAAATATTATTACTATAATTAATCTGTTTCTGATTTATGAGCCAACCCAGACTGAATCTGCAGACTTCTTTCCTGCATTTTCTGCACTGCAGTTTTTAGATGGTAAAATGTCTTAAATGGAATTACTAGACACTTATCAGTTGCTGAAAGAATAATCAGTAATCAGAACTATTACTTAATTCATATTAAAACACACTTTGTGGGTTGAGTTTGATAGATCGTACAATGAAACATTTGCATTATAGACCCGAATTAGTTTAGAAGCCATATTGAATATTTTTCCGATGAAAACAAGGCTGTGAGGGATAGACGTCTTTACAATGGCACACACTGTGTAAAGGCCTTAGATGAGGTAATTTGCACAACTTAAAACTTTGAAAACTGTTTTATGGAGATTTTGTCAACTGACATTTTTCATGATGGTAAACAACAGTACGGTACATTAAGCACTGTATTTCTATACCTCACAGCCTTGTTTACATCCTTGTTAAACAATGAAATATGGCGCTACACTGACGAAAGTCTGTGGACAAATTAGAAGCAAAAAATCAGCAAGTATTGCCCACCTTTCCGCACTAACATATTCCTCTTCAATAGGAACACAGGGTACTTTTCCCAGCCGAACGCCTGTCATAATGTCTCTGAATTGTAGACCCAGGTTCTCTCCTGTGATGGTGAGCCTGGTTCCGCCTTGCCTTGGTCCGGTCTCGGGAAACAGCTGTCAAATGAGAAAAATTGAGATATTAGTTTGATTGGAGATGGAGCAGGGGATTTAAAAGACTATAATATAACAAACCAGTTTTTCTTTTTGGACTTTTTGCCTTGATGAGCAGAAGAGCCGACAGCAAGATCACGAAATGCAGAATTAAGAACAGTGTCAAGTCTGGATATTCTGATATCTGTAGACCATATAATGGTCCTCTGCTTAGTGGACAGGTTTTGGCATTGAACCCTGTAGCTCCTTATAGTCTCAGAGTTCCAACACAAACTCAGACGTCTTGCGTTTTAATGGAGACAAATCACCCCTTGGCGCAGGGGAGCAGAAGCCCCTAATGCTGGGCTTGGCGAGACACCTCCCTCCAACCCCCCTCCATCCATCCTCTAATTGAAACTTATTACCCAGGCTCCCGGATCCACGCTTCAGAGCCGCATGGTGCAAGGCAGTGGGATAATATGATTTATTTAGCCGGATTATTCTCCGTAACGAGGACAGGTGTGGCATGACAAAACAAATATGGTGAATGATGTGCAGTGGTAACAGCAGGATGGCGCCCCATAACAGCCATCATGAGGTAATTACAGGTACTCTGTACGCCTGATCTCCCGACCGCAAGGTCTCCCCGGTAACCTGGAGCCGGGCCTCGGCTGCATCACTGCCACAAATGCTGTGGGCCTAGAAAAGAGTCTTGAGGGACCCCTATATGTAAAATGACATGGCATAGGAACTGTGCATTCAACAAGTGTGAAATGGGAAAGTTCGGATTTAGTCTCAGCCTCACTGAGAAGAGAAGAATTGAAGTAGAAATGTAATTAAGGGATGAAGAATTCAACAAAATGTACATTAATTATGAAAGAAATTCAACACAGCTGGTCAATAAAAGTAAAATAAAATAAAACCGAGCAGATTTAACTGACCACAGCAAACCAAATAAAATAAAATATATTATTGTTATTGGGAACACTTTAGTATGGGAACATATTCACTAGTAAGACTTTTGCCTCAATTAACTCTTTTACGACAAATTTTATGGCTTATTAATCCGCTTGTTAAGTCGTGACGTAAGGAACGCTGTTTCCGGGTCCAAGCCTCAACTCGTTTCACTTGAGAATGCCATTGACGCCCGTTTATGAGCGCGATTTATTCATATTAAACATCAAACGTTTAAAAAAGTTTAACATTTTAAATACTTACAGTCTACACAACAGTCTCTGTGCTCACAGCGTCACATACATTAATATTTTAACGATTTAAAAAAGATGAATCACTGTCTGGCCATCTAGAATTTTGGTATGGAGAAAAAGGTTATGATTATAGCTTTTTTTTGTAGTATCACACCACATTGTGTGTGTATATTAGCACCGTTTGTAGCTTTTCTTGTGGTATAAGATAGAGCGTTTGGACCCGGAATCGCTGCCGCGTGACGTCAGCCTTAACAACCGGATAGTTAGCAAGGACATTTGTGTACCGTTTCAGTTTAAGTATTGGTTTGGATTAAGGGATGTACAATAAGAATGAAGAATATGAGTTTTATAAATCCTAGTAAACAGACAATAGCCTAGTAATATGCATGCTAATGATAACTAGTAAATAGTGAGAAATGAACCCAAGTGTTACCTTGTTATTAGTTATCATCCATCCATCCATCATCTTGATTTTTTTATACTTTTTGCTTCAGTCTGTCAAACCAACATTCACCTTGAAACAATAGGTAAATGACTGTCTTAGCATTTTTAATTGTTAACTCTACATCTTTGCATTCAAATTTGAATTGCACTTCTGCATCCAGTTTGCAACCTTAAATTCAATTCACTTGAGCTGAATTGGAATTTAAAATGCATTTTCAGTTCAACAATTATCAATGTTGTACATCTCTATTACATACATTACTGGCAAGAGCTGGCCAGTTCTAATCGGTTTGGCTGACTTCATGCCATGTCCTAATGCCTGGAACAAGTCAGGGAACAAGGCACTGATAATGAGCACTTCCAGTATGAGGAAGAACTTTTCACCGGATTCTCCAAATTCCCTAAACAGCACCCAAAACAAACGGTTGATGGTTGCATCACACATCGATCAAAACAAGCCAAAATGTGGACCAGACTTTATGCAAGTCTAGCCATGCAAATCTAAAGTAACCCCAGGGACTGGTCAGTACAGTTATAATGCCTCAGGCGGCACCGTACTGTCAACGCAACAGCCTGAGTAGCAAAATAGATGCAAGCTGTATTGATAGAGCACACACTGTAAAACATCTAGTCCTGACCTGGAAATCACATCATTTGGACTGAAGACTGTCGCACGGGATTCCACTAAAATTAACCTACATTAGATGTCTTTTATTATGTTCAAAAAACAATTTATACGTTTCTAATTAAATCAGCCTTAGAGCGAAATGATAGATAAAAATAATATCTCTCAACACAAGTGGGAGAACACTAATATACACACACGTTCTCCCCCAGGACCTTGTTAAATTATACACAGTTAAGTAAATCTCCCTTCATTATCAGCTCTGGGTAACGATACATTTCAAAAAATATATGCAATTACTGAGATTAAAGTGCACCAGAATGCATGAAGCCTCCTGTCGATTTCCAGTGGCGAGATTTTTACTGTTTGTGTGTCATGTTCCCCCTACCCCCAGCCAATGGGTGGGAGGACGACAATGGAAGGAGAGTGGGAGGACTCAGAGAAGACGGAGGGTGAAAAGAATAGGGGCAGATTGGGCTGTCTGAAGACCCCCGTCTTCCAGATCCCATCCGCCCACAAGCCACCTGCACGGTGTGTGAGGTGCAACGCTTTCCTGATGTTGCGTTTGTCTACCGTCTTTCGGTTTGTCGGGCTTTCCCTGATCTTCATCAGCAAGGTGGTCTTTCATCTTTTGGCCAACACAGAAATGCAGCATGGGTAACTTAAAAAACACGGTTGGCGACAAATTACAGTATGAAATTACTGGTAGAAAGAAACATCAACTTGCAGCTCTCAAATACGTAACACAGTTCTGTCTGGCACCCCCTCTCTGTACGTCTGAGGCTGCATGCTTCCTGATGTAATTGAGGTTAAGTGTCTTTGCTTACGGGTACAACAGCTTCACTTGGGATTTCACCCAGAAAACCTCCTATTTATAGAGCCTCCACCAATCTGCTGAAGAATAGAAAAATGCATCAAAGTTCTGCCATATCTGTCGCTTCAGTTATGTGGTTTTCCGGGGCCCTAATTTGCTTCCTTTTTTCCCTATTTTCCCATCAAATATTGCTAGTTTGTAGCATATGTTCTCAAATCCCTCTCCCCCTAAGCCAATCTTAGAGCCTCGTATAGACCATAGAGTCAAAAATTGGCTTTTTGTACAGAGTGATGCCAATAACGAATACAGCATAACGAAACAAGGAGGGAAAAGTGGTCTGTAATTGGTTTCAGAGGGGTTGTTTTACATGTAGCTTGGTGGCGTCCAATCAAAAGCAGACTTGGATGGGCGGCAGCAGAAGTCCGTCTCCCTAAAGGAAAGCGAGGCTTAAGACTATTTTTATTTGTTACCTACATGAAGAGAATTGAATCTGAATCATCCAATCAGGTGCTTTACTTCTATCTACAGCCTCTCATTCCCTGTCTACATCTCGCTGCATGAAAACAAGGCAGAACAGCGTGTATATTTTACATATTTCAGTGTCAAACCTTATCAGAGCAGCTTACTGTTGACAGAGGCGTGATAAGGGTGTGTGTATGTGTGTGTGTGAGAGAGAAAGAGAGAAAGAATCCAAGATAAAGAAAAGAAAGTTCGCCATAACAAACCTTGCTGTTGCCCCGGTTAGGTGTGCTTTCCTCTGGTGTAATTAGAAATGGAGAAAATCTACACTCTGAGCAAGTTAATGCGATATTGATGCTGAAGTTAAGAGGTGCATTTTGGGAAAAACAAGAGTAAGGAGCAGTTTAAGGAGGTCTTTCCACCCAGCATGTCGCAAAACTTGTGCGCAGCTGCCACTGAGATGAATGGGAATGCTAACGGCTAGCTCTCTCCAGGTACTATAGTCCTCTTTGGCCCAACTTTGACGTCAGTAGACTGCTTCAACAGACACGCAAAACAGCAGACAATATGACAGACATAAAGCAAATTCAATTACTACTCATACCCAGGGGTCTCTATGAAGAGACAGCGACAGAAAATCCCAGTTTAAATACTCTATTCCAAATGAAATTAGAAGCTTATCCACCAGCTAATATACTAAGTCACATACCTCTGGAATGAACAAAGGAGAAATGAGGGAACAAGTGTGGTAAGAATGGATAAACTGCAAGAAAAGGATACAATATATAGGCGTAGCATAATGCTACTTGTGTTAAGAAATTTTATGGAACATAAATATATATTTAAATAATAAAGCTGAAATGAAATGAAATAAATATATATATATATATATATATATATATATATATATATATATATATATATATATATATATATATATATATAATTAAAAGCTAAAACATTTTTTTTGGGGGGGGATATATATAAGTTTTAATTAACTGAAATAAAACAAACTAAAATTTAAATAAAATATATGTTTTAATATTTAGAAACATTCTTAAAAAACTAAATCTAAGAAAAACATCAAAAGCACATACAATTACTAATAAATAAACAAAAATAAAAAGCTAATTCAAAATAAGAATAAAACAATAGTAATATATATTTTCATGGATGTGTAATTTCTCGAGAAAAAACAACAACATTCGTTTGCTAAGTAAACTAATGATTGTACAGTTTTTAGTAAACAGTTTGATTTGCATTGCTAAATATCAAATTATTATTCTCACAATTTGATTTAAACCATGTATTGCTACTGTGCCTAATACTGGGCCAACTGGCGACTAACTCCCTTTTATTTAATCACTAAAGACAATTTTACTCACATTTGGCAAGTGTTTATTTTGGACCCGGTTAACTTCCCTCATGTAGTCTCTCTAATAACATCAGAGCTGTACAACAAATGTCCAAAAATGAGCATGTGAAGGAGGTACAGCCTGTTTTACAGAGTTTTGTAGCACATTTAGCATACTTCCATCCTTCAGAGCTTATTTCTGTCCACTAGCTCTTAAAATGCCGATCAAAACATCACACTTTTGGTCAAGAGACAGTAGAGCATACAATGCCTGACGTCATGCGACTAATGGCACTATATTTGATTTGATAGGGGAACATCTTTCAATATCAACTTCAATTTACTCTGTTCTTCACACAAAGCTATTGTAAGACTTCAGAAGACTTGCTGTAGGTTTAATGCTGGGACTTCGGTCATCACAAGAGCGTTCAAACTGGTCCAATTGGTCAGCTGATGCCATGTGAGCTAAAAACAAGCATTCGCCGTTCCTTTTCTTTGTCTGCACCTCTTCCTTTTCTGTTTCTCCCGCCATTCAAGCTTTCAGCTCTGGTTATAGAGTGATAAGTAAGCAGAGAGACAGGCATGAGCTAACGGATTAGCAACTGTGCCACTGGCAATTACCCAGTATCAGGGGCTAATCTTACTGAGAGACACCGCTGTCTCTCAGACTGCCAGCTGCCAACACTGGCACACCGCAGTATATTAGCATCAATCCACCGCTGCACGGCAATAAGAGAGAGATTTGTTTGGCACAGCCTTTGTGGAAAATGTAAGATGGAGGTCTATTGTTTTTTCTTTCATAGATTAAGTGTTAGTGTCATAGAAACTGAAAAACAGTACAGCATTGCCATCGTTAGCATACAGGAAATAAACATATGGCTTCTCTGAACGCACATTTATGATGAGATGCGAAGTGGGAAACGACAAATATTCATTAAAATCCCTTCTAATAAATATAAAGACATAATAGCTACAAAAGATTCCATTCCACAAAAGGCTCTTTATTGTGGAAATTGTTCTATGGAATTTTAATACACTCTTCACACTAAGAAAAAACTGGTTCTTTTAGGAACTGCTCATTGAAAGCTTCCTTAGGAAACCAACAAAGGTTCTTCGATAGGGCTCTTGCACTGGGTAGTTATAGGAAGTCAGTCAGAGCCGTACCCACTATAGGCATTGAGGGGGACAGGCCCCTGACAATAATTAGAAATGGCCAAATTTTTTGATATTCTTGATGCTGCTCTGCTGCACTCCATTGCTCACCACTCTTTGTTGTTACGATGACAGAACGTTTTAAAAGCCGGCCTACAGCGACGTCATTTAAAGGGTTAGTTCACCCAAAAATGAAAATTCTCTCATTAATTACTCACCCTCATGTCATTTGACACCCGTAAGACCTCCGTTCATCTTCAGAACACAAATGAAGATATTTTTGTTGAAATCCGATGGCTCAGACAGGCCTTCATTGACACCAATGTCATTTCCTCTCTCAAGACCCATAAAGGCACTAAAGACGGCGTTACAAAGTCCATCTCACTACAGTGGCTCTACAATCACTTTATGAAGCGATGAGAATAGTTTTTGTGAGCAAAAAAACAACAACTAAATAACGACTTGTATAGTGATGGGAAGATTTCAAAATAAAGTTTTGAACCGTTATGAATCAGTGTACCAATTCAGGATTTGTATCGCCAATGTCACGTGATTTCAGCCGTTTGACACAAGACCCGAATCATGAATCAATACGCTGATTCATAACGGTTCAAAACTTTGTTTAGAAATCAGCCCATCATTATATGTTGTCATTTAGTTTTTTTGCGCACATAAACTATTCTCATCGCTTCATAAAATGATTGTAGAGCCACTGTAGTGAGATGGACTTTGTAACGCCGTCTTTAGTGCCTTTATGGGTCTTGAGAGAGAAAATGACATTGGTGTCAATGAAGGCCTGTCTGAGCCATCGGATTTCAACAAAAATATCTTCATTTGTGTTTGAAGATGAACGGAGGTCTTACGGGTGTCGAACGACATTAGGGGAAGTAATTAATGACAGAATTTTCATTTTTGGGTGAACTAACCCTTTAAGCGTGCCATTCAACAACATCAACAACTGGAGAATGGAGGACACCATGATCGGAGCTGTGTTTTTGTTGGGTTTTGTGAGTTTTATGATAATGAATATAGAGCATTGTTAAGCGATTGAAAGAGTAAAAATGAGGGGTTTAAACTGTGTCCAAAATAGTGTTTCGCATGGCATGCGTCGGCCAATCAATGTACACTTACATAGTTCATTTTGTGCTGGGTTAGACCCTACTCTAAAGTAGGCGCGAATTTAGTCCTCCAAAAAGGTGCTTCTGTACTCAAACATGCCAAAAATCAGCTACTTCTGAAAATGGGAACTTTGAAAATATTCCTACAGTGCGATAACTTTTCAAAAAGTTCATAAAGTGATGAAAACTATAAAGTGTTCATAAATATAAAAGTTCATAAAGTGTAAAACTAATCCAATAAATTGAGCAGTTTAGTCCACATTTCTGAAGAGACACGAATGGTTTATATGATGAACAGATTTAATTGAATTTATTGACATATAAACATATCATTGATCAGCGAACATAAACAGAAGCTCAACAAAACATGTTTGATGAGTGAGAACAAACCTGATTGGTTCTTGATGGAGCTGAAACGTGCTGCGTAACACAAGAATGAACCTCACTGGTTCTCGCACATCACGCTTGAGCTTCAGTTTACCACAACAGATGTTTGGGTTTTGAGGAATGTTTATATCTGAATAAAAGCTTATATTAAATCTGTTAATCATATAAAGCAATTGTCTCTCCAGAAAATGTGGAACTAAACTGCTCAATTCATGTGGAGTAGTTTTATTATCTCTTTCTGAACTTTTTTTGGTAGTTGCATAGCTGTCAATGGAGGGACAGAAATCTATCAGATTTCATCAAAAAGATCTTCATTTGTGTTCTGCAGATGAACTGAGGTCTTTTGGGTTTGGAACGACATGAGAGTGAGTAATTAATGACAGAATATTTATTTTTGGGTGAACTAAACCTTCTAGAGTGTACCAGATACTTCAATTTTTACATGGTTCTAAACACTAAAATAATCCTTAAAAGAACCACAGAGCTACTCAGAAAACCGTATACAGTAAACAAAATGTACTTGATATTTTCTTTTCTGAACCTAAGATGCAAAGAACCGTTGATGAACCTTCATTATCAACACTGCTCAGCAAAAACAACACCTGTTAAATACTCACACAATTAAAAGTTGTGACAGCCTTGTAAATAGTGAATGTGTTAAATGGGGTGTGACAGAATGGGAACGGGTGCTACCTTGTTGATTTTGGGGTGCGCACAGCGACTGTTTCCTGCACTGGGGTGCATCCAGGTGCTCTCTAGGGGAGCACACTCCTGTCTCAAAGAACACTTCTTCTCCTGCACACACCAGCCGCAGTCGAACCGGGGATCCGCTTTCAAACACATCCCACAGCTGTCCCGCATGGCGTAACACTTGTACAGGTGCGCTGTCGAGAGAAACAGAGATAAAGAGAGGGATAAATAAGCAAGCGGATCAGAGGACAAAACCTGCAAACGCACATCAGATGAATTCTTCATTAACATGCCAAGTTGCCTGGCAACCATAAACTATCTGCAGTTGAGCTAATGAACTGTAATACTTGTCTGAAAAGTGTTTATTGTGCTTATTAGACTTACTAAATGTGACTGTTTTTATTTTATATTGCCGTTGTGAGTTTCACATACATCTCACGATGAGCCTAAATGCCCCCCTTTACTGTCCTAAAACCATGCAAAACCTTGTGAGTGGCTTATCATTTTAATGCACTCAACATGACAATTTGAGACTTTGCTGGTCTTAGCTGGTTTTAGATGGATATAGCTGGCCAATCCGGTGTTCAGTTGCTTTTAGCTGGTTGGTCTCCAAGTGGGTCTCCAAGTCTAAAGGAAGCATTAAAACCCTCTAAAGCCAGCCTTGTAAACCGCAATGAAAAGGCTGGAAGACCAGGTCACATGCTTAGGCTGGTTTTATCTGTTTTCAGCAGGGAAATGAGTTTATATTATGAGCACAACTTTTTACTATGTAAGCACTACATATGTAATAAAGTACTTGCATGATATTCCAAGGTATTTCAAAGAATACTATGGTACACATCCAAATAGTACCATGGTAGCCTTTTGTTTGAAGCTAAAAGCATTCTTGAAATTGAACAAATGAGTTAAATGCTAATTATGCAATCTGCAAAACTTAAAGCTGGCAGGACTTGATTTGTCCATCTGGAATTGACTGGATGGCTGTGGTTTGTTATTGGTCGATCTTATGTGAGTGACGGGTTGTCCCGCCCTCCTGTCAGTAAACACGTCATCAGAGAAATAAGAGATGTTGCTGCAATATGGAAAAGATGTTATTTTGATTTAAGATTATGTGAATGCATGTGAAAAAAAAAATATATATATATGTGTGTGTGTGTGTGTGTGTGTGTGTGTGTGTGTGTGTGTGTGTGTGTGTGTGTGTGTGTGTGTGCACGCAGATAAATCATTAACACAAAAAAAAAAACACTTTATAAATAATAAAAAACATTGTCAATTTTGATTTCACTTTATTCAGCTATGTTTTTTTATATAAATTGTTCAAATGAGCTTCTGAAATGCCAAGGAAGAGAGATTTAAAACTGGATGATGAATGAAACAAAGGTATCACCTCAGTCACCGCTAGCAATTAGCGAATTACAGATGTTAAATTCCCATTGTAAAGAGAAAGATGGCAGATTTTTCACGGATCGCTGAAGCTTCATGGAACTGGGCGAATGTTCTGTTGCCTGGGTGTTTGAGACTGCCGCCGGACTTCAAAGGCGACAGCGTATCCATCCGTCTCAGCCTCATGCTAATCTGATTAGCCACGGCTAAGCTTAAAAGTAGCGCTGCGCTAATTAAACTGAACCAAATGAATGATTTAATTACATTAACATTTTCACTTTACAGCAGGGCAAAGCTGGGGTTTTTCTCTGGCAGCGTGGAAAAGATGGATAAATGTATTGTGCCATAAAGACGAGAGGGAGGGAGGGAGAGAGAGAGAGAGAGAGAGAGAGAGAGAGAGAGAGAGAGAGAGAGAGAGAGAGAGAGAGAGAGAGAGAGAGAATATCTCAACATCTTGAAAACGAGATAGTTTACACAGTTTGAAAATGGCTTTAAAGTTAAGACTAGATAGAGAATACTGCATTAAATTCAAACTTAGTTCAAGATGCTTTTATTTGCCTATATTTTCTTTTCATATTTTATGACATTTGTATTCAAGTAAATTTATCTTATCTAAAGATGACGACATTTTTATCTGGAAACGGAAAAAAAAGAATATAATAAAAATGTAATAAATTTTTTTATTATTATTTATGTATTTATTTATTTATTAATTTGCGGCGCATGCATACATACTTTCAAGACAAAAAATATCTATTTTTTATATACAGTCTTGTTCAAAATAATAGCAGTACAATGTGACTAACCAGAATAATAAAGGTTTTTAGTATATTTTTTATTGCTACGTGGCAAACAAGTTACCAGTAGGTTCAGTAGATTGTCAGAAAACAAATGAGACCCAGCATTCATGATATGCACGCTCTTAAGGCTGTGCAATTGGGCAATTAGTTGAAAGGGGTGTGTTCAAAAAAATAGCAGTGTCTACCTTTGACTGTACAAACTCAAAACTATTTTGTACAAACATTTTTTTTTTCTGGGATTTAGCAATCCTGTGAATCACTAAACTAATATTTAGTTGTATGACCACAGTTTATTAAAACTGCTTGACATCTGTGTGGCATGGAGTCAACCAACTTGTGGCACCTCTCAGCTGTTATTCCACTCCGTGATTCTTTAACAACATTCCACAATTCATTCACATTTCTTGGTTTTGCTTCAGAAACAGCATTTTTGATATCACCCCACAAGTTCTCAATTGGATTAAGGTCTGGAGATTGGGCTGGCCACTCCATTACATTAATTTTGTTGGTTTGGAACCAAGACTTTGCCCGTTTACTAGTGTGTTTTGGGTCATTGTCTTGTTGAAACAACCGTTTCAAGGGCATGTCCTCTTCAGCATAGGGCAACATGACCTCTTCAAGTATTTTAACATATGCAAACTGATCCATGATCCCTGGTATGCGATAAATAGGCCCAACACCACAGTAGGAGAAACATGCCCATATCATGATGCTTGCACCTCCATGCTTCACTGTCTTCACTGTGCACTGTGGCTTGAATTCAGAGTTTGGGGGTCGTCTCACAAACTGCCTGTGGCCCTTGGACCCAAAAAGAACAATTTTACTCTCATCAGTCCACAAAATGTTCCTCCATTTCTCTTTAGGCCAGTTGATGTGTTCTTTGGCAAATTGTAACCTCTTCTGCACATGCCTTTTTTTTAACAGAGGGACTTTGCGGGGGATTCTTGAAAATAGATTAGCTTCACACAGACGTCTTCTAACTGTCACAGTACTTACAGGTAACTCCAGACTGTCTTTGATCATCCTGGAGGTGATCATTGGCTGAGCCTTTGCCATTCTGGTTATTCTTCTATCCATTTTGATGGTTGTCTTCCGTTTTCTTCCACGTCTCTCTGGTTTTGCTCTCCATTTTAAGGCATTGGAGATCATTTTAGCTGAACAGCCTATCATTTTTTGCACCTCTTTATAGGTTTTCCTCTCTCTAATCAACTTTTTAATCAAAGTACGCTGTTCTTCTGAACAATGTCTTGAACGACCCATTTTCCTCAGCTTTCAAATGCATGTTCAACAAGTGTTGGCTTCATCCTTAAATAGGGGCCACCTGATTCACACCTGTTTCTTCACAAAATTGATGACCTCAGTGATTGAATGCCACACTGCTATTTTTTTGAACACACCCCTTTCAACTAATTGCCCAATTGCACAGCCTTAAGAGCGTGCATATCATGAATGCTGGGTCTCATTTGTTTTCTGAGAATCTACTGAACCTACTGGTAACTTGTTTGATACGAAAAACCTTGATTATTCTGGTTAGTCACATTGTACTGCTATTATTTTGAACAAGACTGTATATACACTATTCAAAAGATTGCCGTCTCTTATGCTCACTAAAGTGGTATGTATTTGATACATGAAAGTCTGCCAAATATTAATATTTAAAATTTTATATTTGGATGTATTCCTGTAATGCAAAGCTGAATATTCACAATCATTACTCCAGACTCAGTGTCAAATCATCTTTCAGAAATATGCTGATTTGCTCAAGAAACATTTTTTATTATGACCAAAGTAAAAAACCTTGTGACTTTTAATAAAACCTTTTTTTTTATACACTGATAAACTGATTCTGATCAGTTCTTAAACTGATTTACTGCATCCCAAACTAATCATAAAATGTAATCATAAAATGAAAAGACATTTATGATTCAGTTTACTTGTACTCCATTCAACCAAAGTGAAGCCTTCATCAGTTCTACCTTTTGAAACCGACCAGATGAGTGCATCTTACAGACAGGCTTTTGCACAAACATTGGATCTGTGCACGTCTTAATTCCTTCCTATCTCTGTATACAAAAGCATTTTTCAGATTTTGTTGACAGCAAAGAGATGGGAAAAAGAAAAACGGAAGAGCGTGGCACTCGTTACCATCACTCAAGGTGCGGAGAGCCTGATTTGGCCCAGGTGTGGCGATCTATTGGATGGCCCTCCAGAGTCACCGTTCACTCTAAATAGCTTCTTACCAGCCTGACACTTGAAATATTAGCAACAAATGGACCTGGACTCGACCCAAAATGACCGAAGCGGTCGGTTCAAGTCATTTGAAGAGTCAGGCTAAGCTGTCGAGATGGGGATGTGAACCCATAACCACACTTTCTCGACTGCCACCCTTTTGATTCTTTCTGAATGAGGGTTTCACATGGTCTCTCATTGTTTAGCAGCAGCGAGCTGCAGTCACAGAGCAGAAAGGACCAGATAAGCTGTATGGAAAGCAGTGAGGCCTGACATGCAGTCAAGCATAAAACGGCCCTAATTCATCTTCACAGACATACTGGAGAGAGGTGTGAATACTGCAAAAAGAGTGACTATAGAGGAACGGATGTGTTAGACTGAGGCG
>NC_090177.1:14995852-15015852 GCF_024679245.1 Pseudorasbora parva
AACTTGAACAAACATTAAGGATTGAGCTGATGTGCTCATGTGGAAAATATGCATTTGAATATGATTCACAGCTTTTCCTATCCCACTCTTTCTGCTTATCAACATGCATTTCTGTCTCTACAGTGTGCCTATTCACCAAAAAGACAAAAATGCTCCAAAAAAATATTAAATGACACAATGACCTTGCAACATTTTCAGATCTGATTACTCACACTTCTTATCATCCCTTCCTGTCCTGTCTTTACAGTGTTTATCCTCTAAAAAGACAAAAAATACAAAAAAGAGTTTAAATCAGACTCTTGACATTCGTCAATCGCATTACCCTCACCATTACTCCCTGTCATCTGTTGAATTAAGCATTTTTCGATTACTATTCCCTACACTTCTTTTCCTGTCCTCTTGTTACAGCATTAATAAAATCTGCTAAAAAGACAAAATGACCCCAAATAAAAAATGGTGCTTATGTGGGAAATACCGAACCAATTATTCCTATTACTAGTCATAATTTCCTGTTCTCTCTCTACTAAAGACAATAATACTCAAAATAACAAAAAATGCTACATACATTCAGCTGTTTTGGAGTTTGAATATGGCTCGCGACTCATTTCCCGTCGTCTCCCCAATTAATAAAAACTGCCCAAAATAACAAACACATAAACAAAAACATTGCTGAAAACATTCAGGGGAATGGCGTTTATGCAGGAAATTGATGAAGCAACATTTTTCGATTCCCATTACCCACAAAGCTCAACCCTTTTTTCATGTCTTCCCTCTACTGTACACGTAGAAAAAATGTTATCATGCAAGACGTAAGAATCCGACAATATTTGTCTATCCACTAAAACGACCTAAAAAAACCTCTTCAACACAAGACAAAACAATTCGACGTGACCATATTGTTGTGCAGCACATCAGTGATTTGCTGTGCTGATCCTGACATGCAACCGGAGGCCGCCGGGAGTAAGAGCGTTCGGAAAAACGCACGCAAACCGTCTTCTGGTGCGCGGCTCAAGCTCAGCCCTGCTGAAATGGCAGCGAATGAATGAAACATGCTGGCTTATCTCGCTCCATGTAAATCTTGCCATTTAAAATTGTATCCTTGAGAGAGAGAGAAAGAGAGTGAGACGGATAAAACAGAGAGAGCAACAGAGTGAGACGGACAGCGAAGGAGAGACAAGTCAGGATTCTCATCACGCAATTGTGAGACTGTCAGATCAATATGGGGGGAGGTGAAAACACTCCACCCTGACAGCAGCCTCCTCTCTACGGCCCCTCTCATTCACACACACTCCTTACAAGCACTGATAAACAGCAGCAGACATTCAGCACACTTACAGGCGAGGTTCTAGTATCAGAAACCGTCTCATCAAGCAAAGCTACTGACTCAGAACAGCACGCAGAGAGAAATGCGATTTGTCTGCGCGCGCCTGGTCGTTTCTGGATGAGCTGAGGGGTCGAGGAGCGCACGGGAAAGGGGAAGCCACACGGAAACGGGGCGAAATAAAACGAGGGCGTGTGGGAGAGCTCAAAAAAATCTAAATTACAGAGCGGAAGCCATTCATTTACACATGAAACAAGTGCCGTAGTTTAGGCGTGAAGCGTGTTGCTGGGACTTAAGTGAAATTGGCATTTCCAATTTGCTTTCTGACACATCTCATTTGGAACTGTCTCCGACATACACACACATGTGTGCGCACACACACACACACACACACACACACACACACACACACACACACACACACACACACACACACACACACACACACACACACACACACACACACACACACACACACGTTGACCATTGAGGCTGAGGTAGGTTTTTTTTTTTTCAAAGACTGCTTGAACATACAAAACACATCAAGCCAGTTGTAAGTAACATAAAAGAAAAGAAAAAATCTTGCTCTCTCTTCTCACTCTCTCATCTCTATCGCAGTGAGTTGACACACAAACCCACCTCTCCTCACTCACTCGTTTCATTTGCTCCGGATTAATATTCGTAGTCACAGGTTTGAATTTTTGCGTGGGATTGTGCATATTGCGTAATTTTACACACTCCCGCAGATTTTTTGCCCACACTCAAAGTGCGCGCATCTATGATATCTCTGATAAAAAACTGAGTTTCTGTTTCACTGCTTATTGCGCTTAAACTGTCAAACAAACAAAATAATGTAAAATGGATGGTCTTGGCAAGTAGTATTACCATAAACATACTAAGACATTCAGTTATGTTTTAAGTAAACCGCTGAGAAAGAAAACGCATGTGTAACAGTATAATGGATCCATGTGTCAGGTCTTAAAGGGGTCATAATAATGCCATTTTTATACAAGTTAATATGATTCTTTAGTGTGTAAATGAAAACGTTGTAATATACTTTAATTTAAAATTCTGATTTGTATTGTGAGAAAATACTCCTTTTAACTAGTCAAAAACAGCTGTTTTCACCAAGCCATTCTAGTACATACCGCTTTAAAATGACAAATGACCCCGCCCCTCTGTAATGTGGGATGGCGCGAGGAGTGTTGCCCGTGACAACAGAGGCGTAAGAACTGCTACACGAGTCTCTGAGAGGACAGATCATAGTAAAAAAAGATCAACTCTATCTATTTTAACCGGAGTCGGACCGGGACAAGATCACAGCTCCAACGAAATTCGACATTTAAGGCTAAACAGGACGTTTCTGAATGGTTGGTTAAAGTAATGTCACTTTGATCTATCTTAATGTACTGGAAGGGTAATGTTAGCGAGAATGCTGTGTGTTTACTGATGTATATGTTAGTTCATTGACAGACTGATGTTACACCTAATGCCAATAAAAAACTTTTTCTGTTAATGTCGGCTTGTCAGTGATGAGTAACGTTATTTATGCATTGTAATAACTGTTACAACACTATTTATTTTTAGACAGTAACAAACACCATTATAAACCATCTACATAATTAAGCTTAGTGTTAACTTACCACATCCACATTAACTTTAAAACCAGCGTACACAGTTTGTAATAACACGATAACCATAACGTGTTGTTCATTATAAACGTGGGATTATGAATTATATTGAGAACGTCATACATAGAAAGCATGCCGTAATTTTAGCTGCAGTTCATCGTGAAGCGTTTCCACTTCTTGTGGAGGGGCAGCATAAACACGAAGAGCTGGTACAGATCTTTATTCAGGAGCAGTTGAATTAAATGTTCGGATTTAGGAACATCAGAATGACTGCTGTGCTCATTATTACACCCTAGAACAGAACACCACAATCGCCAAGCGTCTCTACTTAAACAATGGGAGACTGTAATGACCATAGACATCATATAGATTTGAAACCTACATGATGTCTATGGTAATGGCAGACAGCTTGAGCTCACGCAGGGCGGCTCTGAGATGAAACGCTGCTTGTCAATCAACAGTCGTGGGAGGGGTGTCCGATCGTGTGACGTCACACATCGAATGGCTCGATTTGAGACAGGGAAATTTAAATCATACATATAAGGAGATTTAAAAAAAAACACTTGATGGATTTTTATCATTATAGGGTGGTTGTGTACAGGCACTGCCAACACACATTTCCATACAATATTGTAAAAGTGCATGTCCAATTATATGACCCTCTTTAAAGTGACAGTAGCCTAATATGTCTGCTGTCAAATTATGAGACATTAAACATTTCTATTTGGCCGGTAATGCAAGATAATACAATTCCAAAGAAAGACAATATATCTTATTATATTATCAGGAAAATAATTTTAAGTGATTTGTCAATGTTTATACAATGTAGTTTATGCAACACGACAGACGTTAAAGAGTAGACTAACAAGTACGGTGAGCATAGGACCGGTTTTGTTCACGCTGCAGATAAATCAGATTTTTTCCCCCTCAAATCTGATCTTTATGACTTCACCCGTCTGTCATGTTGCAAGTGATGAAATCAAGTCCGTTTGTTCTGACAGTGCAGTCAATATCCGGTATATCCACATCGGTTGCTGCAGCACTGATTTAAGTGTCAGCGCGACAGCGAGAGACTTACTTCTACTATAACTGAGTAGCTGTCACTGTGGAAAGCGAGGACGGAAAACTGAAAATTGCCTTGGCTCACGTCCATCATGACATCTCGCCACGATGAACTCACGAGGCGCATCAGACAACATAAGCATCAGAAGGATTACAGCACTATTGACACATTCATGCATACACCACGTCTGAAACCACTCACATGTTCACTCATTCACCAATGTCACATACACCAGTGTTTAAACGTTTGGTTAAAAGTTTTTTTTTTTTTTTTTTTTTTTTTTTAAATAAGTCTTTTCTGCTCACTTTTCTGCAGTTACAGTGGGGCAAAAAAGTATATAGTCAGTTTTATATAACAATACTTTTTTTCCACCATAATTTGCAAACAAATTCTTTAAAAATCAGACAATTTGATTTCCTGGATTTTATTTCTCATTCTGTCTCTCATAGTTGAAGTGTACCTATGATGAAAATTACAGGCCTCTCTCATCTTTTTAAGTGGGAGAACTTGCACAATTGGTGGCTGACGAAATAATTTTTTGCCCCACTGTATTCTAAAAACAGAAATAAAATAATAATGTTTTTTTATTCAGTTTATTCTTGATGAGTTTTCAGCATATTTTCCCCATTCTTCAGTGTTACATGAACTATTAGAAATCATTCTAATATGCTGATTTGCTGCTCAATAAACATTTCTTATTTTTATAATCATCAATGTTGAAAACTGTTGTGCTGCATAATGTATGTGTGTAAACCGTGATATATATATATATATATATATATATATATATATATATATATATATATAGTGCTATTAAAACTATTCAGATTACAAACAGCTAAACCGATATGCCACTTTGTGAATGGCGTTAATCTCAAACCACATATAAATGTGAACAGTTTTTAAAAATAAGATTTGATGTGGTTAGTTACACATATCTAAACAGATTTGAGTCGGACATGGCAAAACAAAGAAGAAGAAGAAGAAGAAAAAAGACGTTTGCTGCCTGTCTGAACAAAGCCAAAGAGTCAGTTGACGACTCTTTGAAAGGCGCAAGGTCAAGGGTAAACCGCTAAACACCCTCGAGTCACAAGGCCTTTCTTTTGACAACCAATCATTGGCAGCTTCTCTCAACGCTTCCATTTGATCAAACACATCCTCCACGCCGACCGCAGATGACCTCCACGCTTACAAACACACATTTTTCCCTAAGCGGACATGTGAACCCTCACACTCCTCCTGCCTACGTCTCCTCACTAGTGTCCCAGCTCCATTAAACTTTAAAGAGCTCCAGCTGTCCTCCCACACATACGACGCGTCTTAACAACGGCCGTCGCTGTTCTCCGAGAGCGGTCCAAAAACAGCTATGATTTATTCATATCATCATTAACATGCCTTTGACATTACACTACGCGCTCACCTCAGTCAAACAATCGGCATATTCGATGCTAATCGTGGCGGTAACATAGTGTGACTGAGGTCACGTGACTTCTGGTGACCACAAAATGGCTGGGAACAACTAAATGGTGCATTGTTCTTTACAAAAAGGTCACATATGCAGTATTTATCGAAAAGGTGGTTGAAAACAACGGCCTCTGTTTCACGAGAGAGGGGCTGCGTGAGGGGAGCTCGGGGAGGAGCTCTGCGTCTACTTGAGACTGGATGAATAATAACGCTCATTATTCAGCCCGTGGTCATCATGGAGACATGGCGGAGAGTAATTAATTGCTTGTGCAAGTGTGAGTTCCCATGAGGCCGATGGAGGCCTCCAACACAAGGTGAGGAGAAACACGCACATGACCCAATTAAGAATAACCATGATCCGGCAACTTACTCCATACGCGCCGAACCTCGCACACATGCATACGCGGTCTTTAAAAAAGCCCCTCAGGTGCTGAGCTGACATGACAGGTGTTGATAAATGTCAATGTCTGCTAGACTGTGACTTATGGTTACGATGTGTTTTCAAAAACAAAATAAAAATGGCTAAAAATCTCAAAATAACATTTCACCTCAGAAAAAAAGAGAGAATGAATGGATTAAGTGAAGTGTGTAACCTATAAAAGCCTCTATTCTACATATATACACTGTAAAAAATGTGTGGTGGTTTTTGTTGGTTTAACTTAAAAAAGTAAGTAACCTGGTTGCCTTAAAATTTTGAGTTTATTGACATTAAAAATTTGAGTTGATACAATGAAGGAAATTAGTTTAATAAATAGAAACTCAAAATATTTTTGTATCTGAACCACATAAAAAATGTGATAAATCATGAAAATAGCACTATTGGGCACGTTTCACTGCATCATCAGAAATAACACACACATAATTACCCAATATGCTTACAAAATTGTTTAATAATCTTTTAATAAAGGTTGTCGAATCTCAAAAAATGTTTGTTGTATTAACTCAAAATTTGAATTTCAATGAACTCAATTTTAAGGCAACCAGGTAACTTTTTTTCTAAATATTTTTTTACAGTGTAGTGACATTTTCGAGACAATTACATCAATTTCCCCCCAAGTCAAAAGTTCTGTTTACACTAAGAACGATTACTATAAAGATAATTAATTGAACTATAGCATTCATACCAGTGGACGATAGCATTCTGTTTATTCTAAACGCGTACTTGTCTGCCACATAAAACGCTCGAGATAACCACAAAAAATTACAGCAGGATGGATTCTGATTGGCTATCAGTGTTTATATCATCTAGACAATGTTGCTCTGAAAGTGATTCCAATGATATTATTTCTCTGTGCCATTATCTTTATAGCTGTGGTGTGAATAGAATGGGGAAGAAAGTTTGATTTATTAAGTGACTTTGAACGTGGCATGATTGTTAGTTCCGGACAGGCTTGTCTGAGTATTTCAGAAAGTGCTGATCTACTGGAATATTCACTCACAACCATATTTTTGGATGGTCCAAGAGAGAAAGATAAAATATCCAGTGAGCATCAGTCTTGTCTATGAGGAGAAGGACCAAACCAGCGGATAGAAAGGCAACAGTAACTCAAATATCCACTCATTACAATCGAGGTCTACAGAAGAGCATCTCTGAATGCACAACAGCAGCAAAAGACACACCGGTGCCACTCCTATCAGATAAGAACAGGAAACGGAGGCTACAATTTGCAGTGGCTCAGCAAAATTGGACAACAGGAGATTGGAAAAATGTCTCTGGTTTGACGTGCCTCGACTTCTGTTGCACCATTCAGATGGTAGGGTTCAGTGTAAACAACATGAAAGCATAGATCCATCCTGCCTTGTATCAACAGTTCATGCTGCTGCTGGTGATGGTGTAATGGTGTGGGGGATATTTTCTTCATACGCATTGGGCCTCTTAGTACCAATTCAGCATAGTATAAACTCTGAGTATTGTTGCTGGCCATGTCCATCCACTTATCACGCAGTCATCTTTGTAAACTGCAATGGAAAAATACCCCAAAAAGTAATACTTTTTGTTTTGTTTTTACAAGAGTGAAAGTAAAACAGGTTTCCAGAATGCAGGCTGGAAATACACACTAATCTTAAAAGAGAATAAGAAAGCACAAAACTAATTTCTGAACATGATAAAAGACGAGAAGAACTCCACTTATCATGTATCCAGTTATAATAAACCTGAAAGGTGTAAGCATTTGTGCACGTACAATAGTCTGAGAATAGAGTAACATATGAGTTGTATAGGTCCTCGTTCTTTCTCTCCCCACCTGCATGCCCAAAATGCATAATTACCCTCACAGGGGAAAATGAATGGAGGCCAGAAATAGAGAGACACACTGGGCATCTCCCCAGCCTGCGCCCGTCCTCTGCTGGCAAGCTCATTGATCAGGGGGATGGAGGGAAGGAGGGAGCGTGCGGATACGTGCGGGTAAGGCAGGAGATTCCGGGTCCATGGGGCTGGAAAGTGCCGATGTTAACAAAACAGAGCAGCTGCTGGAATGTGAGGAGGGAGGGAAGAAAAAACGCCGCCTTTTGTGTGGGTCAGTCTTATATAATTAGTCATTTTGATAGCATACCTGTGCGCCTGGTTAAAAATAACACATCAGCACATCGGGAGGGGTTTTAAACACAAGCGAGCGAGCAAGCGCGCGCGCACGCACACACACACGTCTGGATCACTATATTTGTGGGGACTCTCCATAGACGTAATGGTTTTTATACCGTACAAACCGTATTTTCTATCCCCCTACACTGCCCCTGCCCCTAAACCTACCCATCACAAGATTGTTGAGCTATCATAAGATCTAAGGGTGCTTTCACATCTCTAGTTCGGTTCATTTGGTCCGAACCAAGGGCAAACAATTATACATTGTTGCATTTTTCAAATTTTTTGGTTCCTTTTCACACCACACTGATTGCTTTGGTCCGAACCAGTTGAAACGAACCAAAACACAGACACGTGACAACATCCACATCACTCATTGGCCATGGCGTATTTCCTAAACTGCTTTTCGATTGGTCAGAATTTATGTGTGGGAAAATTCCAACAGAAGAGGAAAAGCCAGCAAACTATAATAACACTATGGAGAGACAACTGTGCGGGCTAGTTTTGTCCCTGGCCATAATCTTCTACACAGTAACTGTGTGTATTTACAAGAAATTTCTATAATGAAGCGCGGATGCGACGTGAAAACAACGTTCTAATGCACTGCAAACAGCGAGCGTGCATCACTCGTCAATGCAAGTGGAGGCGTGCATTAATTATTCTTAACTGACATGCTCATCTTCCTGAAAATATTTCCAACGATCTATCAGGTAAGAATGTCATGCACACAATGTCAGCGCAGCTATCTACGGCAGCTGGTTTAGTCCAAAAATGATTAGTACTTTTGCAGTTGGTTCTGTTCGAGGTCGGATCACGTTCTCACCAGAAATGAACCGCTCCAGAGTTCGTTTGAAAGCGTACCGAGAGAAGCTCTTCAAGGAGGTCTCGGTACGCTTGTTTGGTCCGCTTTTGGTGCAAACTCGAGTGTGATTGCTGCTTTCACACCTGACCAAACTAATTGCACCAAAGATGGAAACGAACTCTAGTACGATTCAACCAAACTAAATGATCGAGGTGTGAAAGCACCCTAAGATAAGAGAACTCGGTCAGATAAAGGCGTATTAAGGAAAGTTTCTGTCAAACATTTATTTATTTATTTTTTGTATTAAAAGGACAGCTATAAAAAAGCCACTGTTGAGCAGCAAACAGGTATTTGAAGCTGCCGGTGTCTCTGGAGTCTCAAGAACCTCTCCATGCAGGCTAGCAGGTTTTTTGGGCAAAATTTGAAATTCACAAAAAGGTCTAATGGGATATAGAATTGATATAACTCTATGTTAAAAAAAGGTTCTTCATAAGGAAAAATGTCTTAAACGATTGCATAATACTTTTATTTTTGTACATATTGTGCGGGATGAGTTGCACATGTAAATGTAATACTTAAGTTGTTTGTAGAATCACTAATTCCAAGTCAAGTGATACTTGTTCTTGGAGAAATAAAAAAAATAAAAAATCTGTCATGATGTATTTGTTGCTCATTATGCAGTTATTTTATTGGTGCAACTGCTGTGTAGTTTTTTTGCATTGAGAGTCATTTCGTCAAGTGGCTGAAGCTCTTGAATTCAGCTCTGAGCTCATGGTGAATCTTCTTCCTAGCAGGAGCTCGGCTCCACAGGAGCGTCTGCCACACTCTTAACCCCGCTGTGGGAAGCAACTGAGACTCCTTCAGTTATTCACCTCTCCCCCTCATCCCCCAACATACGAAAGCTGCTTCCTTCTCCTTTCCTCAAAAATGATGACCCTTCTCCTCCTGAGCTCTTTTCCCCTCATTCCTTTCTACCCCCCTCCCCTCCTCGAAGTGTTTGGGGAGGAACTGGTGTGTTGAGTCTGAAGCAAAGCATCTCTCTGCTGCACGGCTGCAATTCATCATCATTTTATCTACGACGGCTTTTAATTGGATCCTATCAAACTCTCCCGATAGTCCTCATTTTGCTGTAGACGGCATAGAGGAGATTCTGGATGAGATTTTTCTTCCCTTTCCCCCCTCTGTTTCCTTTCCATCATTGTGTTTTCTCTGTCAGTCTCTCGTTCTCTCTCTCTGGTCATTTATCTGAGCTGAAGGTAATGTTGTAAAGCAGAGCCTGATACCATCAGCCTGTTCTGTTCATCTCCTGGGTCCTGAGCTGTGGCGCTCGGAGAGAACGAGAAAGAGAGAGAGAGAGCTCTGTAGAGGAAAGCGACTTCAGGTCTCTTGTCTTGTGTTTTATACACCCATCTTCACTCCTTCATTTGATTTCTTCTCTTTTACCTCTTTTACACCAAATATGTGCTGGTGCCAGAGCTAAATCTGTGAGCAGTCGTGCGTTTACACTGACTACACATCCCTTCACACAAACATGCATACTGATCAGTCTTATAGGGTTAGTTCACCCAAAAAAAACATCCTGTTACCTTTTTTAACCCTCATGTCGTTCCAAAACCCATATGACTTTGTATCTTCTGTAGAATGCAAAAGAACGTTTCAAAAATGTTTTTTTCAATTGGGTCTAAAACTATTTATTGAATGGGGACAGATGGTCAATTGAAGGGGAGTAAATTATGACATGTTTACATTTTTAAGGCAACAAATTGGAAATTTAAATTGATTTAAAATAAAGAAATAAAAAAAAAACTGTTTTTGGTAACGTATCATGCACTAACACTAAGGCTGTGCAATACTGAAGAAAAATGTGATATGCAATATCTTGTTAAATAATGCGATATTCGATATGCAATACAATAGTACTATTAGTGTGTAAAATTATTTAAATTATATATTTTTTGTAAATATTTAAAAACTGAGAATATACCATTTATGTTTCACATTCTTTCTGGGGAAAGAAAGCATCGCTACACTGTAAAAAAAGTTTTAGAAAAAAAAGTTGAAATTAAAATTGAGTGAATACAATGAACATTTTTTGAGATTCAACAACATTTATTAAATAAAATATTATTAAAAGATTTTGTAAGCATATTGCGTAATTGTTTGTGTTTTATTTCTGATGACGCAGTGAAACAGGCCAAATAGTGCTATTTTCATGATTTATCGATTTTTTATGTGGTTCAGATACAATAATATTTTGAGTTTATTTATTAAACAAATTTCCTTTATTCTATCAACTCAAGCTTTTAATTTAAATAAACTCAAAATTGTAAGGCAACCAGGTTACTTACTTTTTTAAGTTAAACCAACAAAAACTAAAACATTTTTTTACAGTGTACAACTTCTGAAAGTGACCAGCAGTGTTTTAGCAAAAATGTATGCCATAAATCTGACTAAATTATTTTAACAATGTAAACAAACAAAAAATGTAATGCCAATATTTAAATACTAAAAATTATTCGCTTGACTTGGAAAAAATATTCAGATATTTTCCTAAAACTTAACATCAAGAACATAACAAAGACTCATGAACTATATGGGTGGATGATTATATTTGTTATTATTATTTATCTTTGTTAATAAAAATTAGATCTAAAGACAGTAGTATTTACATGAATTAAATATGCACTGATACGTCATAAAGCTACAAAGGTTATTCACTGAGTGATTTTTTTTCTTTTTCTTTTGTTGTTTGACAGACAGCAGCAGTTACAGTAAAATACTGTATTAGCAGGCTGTCACTTTAAGACCTAATGCACGGATCCTATAGACAGCATTCGGTTTCTTTCCCCAACTGATATCGTTCACTTAAAGTATAACCGACTGGGTTTACATGAATACTCATCAAGACATCTGTTTTGACATAACTGTGTGTGTACATTCACAATGTTGAAGTAGCCTATTAAAATCATTCAGATATTGTGTGCCGTTGCGATAGTATTGCGATAAGTATACATTTGCGATATTTCGATAAATCCGATATATTGCACAGCCCTAACTAACACTTTTTTACAGCATTTATTAATTAATTTTTTAAAATATACTACTGTTTCCAATTTTTTTTATTTTCTATCACAGTATATTTATATAACTAGAAATGGAGAAATGAGAATTAACCATGATTAATAAATGCTGTAAAAGTATTGTTCAATATTAGGCATATCGTTAACTAAATGTTAACATACAAAACCTTATTATAAAGTTTTACTTCATTTTTATCTGCATCTTAGTAATTCCCTCCAGTGATTTTATCTCAAAATAAAAATATAAATGGATAAAAACTTGACTTGTGCTGATTAAATATCATATCGGTATCGCAATTAAAACGGGGAGAAAAAGTGAATCTGCTGCATCCGATTCAATCTCTCTCATGCATTTGGCATCACTTGTGTCTCACACACACACACACACACACACACACACACACACACACACACACACACACACACACACACAGAGAGAGAGAGAGAGAGAGAGAGAGAGAGAGAGAGAGAGAGAGAGAGAGAGAGAGAGAGAGAGAGAGAGAGAGAGAGAGAGAGAGAGAGAGAGAGAGAGAGAGAGAGAGAGAGAGAGACAATACATGGCTATCTGAACACATCTTCAGGCTACTGGATATAAGAACAAACCTTTTAAAATCCGATAATAAGTTCCCCCTCCTCCAGTATCAACCTGCTAATGTTACTGATGTTCTTCCTTCTCAGCACATCTCATCCTAAGCTGTATATCCTTTGTTTACTCAATCGATTGAGTCAGGACTGCCCGCTTTCCTCTGCGTCCCAATACACCATCGTGCTTTATTAACCCGTCTCTCTATTGTCTTAAGCAGAGAGACAAAGGATCGAATTGATCAATCTCAGGCAAACACAATCAGCTCCCCCTCCCTAATCATACAGCGCCAGCCATCTGCCCGCTGTGAGCCTGGGATTCCACCCGCCAGCTGTTGCCTCCAATCTACCTGGCATGCGACTGACCTCCAACGACCAGCGCAGAGGAACATAGCTTGCAATGTTTTTCGTAGCTCATAATAAAAGTGACCGGTTACACATCCAGCGCTGATCTTGTAAATCAATTTTATGGCATCTCTGTGATGCGTTCTGCATTGTTGTTGCCAATTCTGTCAAATATGTCACCATGTCTATCAATATCTACAGTAGCTAGCTAGCATACCTGCTAGCAAAAACACTTACGCATCAGTAAGAATGTAAAATGGTAAACAAATATTTTGCAAAAATAATATTTGAACCTTTTTTTTATTATTTTTTTTAAACATACACGCTAAAAAATGCTGGGTTAAAAACAAACCAAGTTTGGTTGAAAATGGACAAACCCAGAAACTAGTTTGTTTGAACCCAGGGAATGGACACATTCAAACAACCCTATTACTGGGTTTGTCCATTTTTAACCCAACTTGGGTTGTTCACAAACGTCATTATTAAGTCTTAAAAATATGAGAACATTGTATTGGGAAATTATGGTAGTACATTACTTTATGCAAAACATAAAAAAGGGTAACACTTTATTTTAGGGTTCAGTTATTACCTATGAACTAGTTGCATATTAGCATGCATATTACTAGGATATTGGGTGTTTATTAGTATTTATAAAGCCCATATTAATGCCTTATTCTGCATAACCTTATTCTAAACCCCTTAATCCTAACCAATACCTAAACTTAAATGCTACAAAAACTAAACTAGGAGTTTATTGAGGCAAAAGGCGTAGTTAATAGTGAATGTGTTCCCCATACTAAAGTGTTACCAATTTTTTTTTTTTAATTATAAAATAATATTGTTCAACAATTATTTGTTGAACTTCCAGGCTATCAATCAGCATTTCATTAAAACGACTTTCAAAAACGGCTAAAAAAAACAGTCAATACACTTCAAAGAAACGCTCTAGAACAAATTTGCTATTTCGTTATCTAATGTATTGACATCCAGATATCTGAAAGTGCATCTTCAATGTTCAAACACCTTTTGAAGTAGCAACTCAGAACTTTAACGTTAGCAAAAAGTAACCCAATTATGTAACATATTACTCCCAACACTGCCGCTGGCGACCTTAAAATGGTATTTCTCAGAAACAACAGTGTTATGGAAAAGCAAACGGTTCAAATCCCTTTGAATTCAATAAAACCATTAGTCAGTGTCATAATTAATCATTCAGATAGGAAAAATCTCTGTGGCGTGAATGAAAAGAACTGCAGGGGCTTTGGTGGGTGATTCATATCCGACCTGCCGTCTGGCACCTCAGCCAATCCGTTTTAACACAAAAGTTCTTGGAATGTTCCGGGACCGATTCAGCCGAAGCCCTTTGACGAACAGTCATTTAATCTGTAAGGAGTGACTCTGTGAATGACTAAAACAACAGCGGCTCTTGATCTATGCCAAAGCCTGTCATTCTAAACGTGCTCCTACTTCTGGTAATGGAACTCTCACGCAGGGCTACACAGCACTCATGCTAAAATCACTGCAAGCTAAGTAACTGATAATTGCTGGCATTTAATGGTGTAATTGCAGTGGGATCTTAACACGGCTGTAATTGCGGCTCTCATTAGGAGTGACAGGCTGTCTGGATACCCAGAAGCCCAGAACCTACCAATCCCGACGTGGTTCCATCACAGGCGTAAACCGCACATGACCAAGGCAAAGTAAGGGACTTTGGAAAACCCTAACCTTAGAGTTTCAACTGTGAAAGAGATGACCTGCTGTTATCCGCGACTGTTCAAGAACAACACATTATATGATCCTACTGGTTTTGTGAAGTATTTAACGAATGAACATCTGAGTTATCACTACTCACTAATTGAGTCTTTGGAGAACAAAAGGAGAACATTTAAAATGTACCGCTCTTTTCCATACAATTAAGGTGATTAATTAAAGGACACAAAGGGGTTCAAATGACTTTAGAAGACTTAATATAGAGCATTTGAAGTCATGAGAAAAAGTAAAAAAATCTGATATAACTGTTTACAAGTGAAGTCCAATTGAATCAATGCATGAATGAATCAATGATTGAGTTGGATCTTTCAATGAATCAGTTCATCTGATTCACAGAAGCATTCTGATTTGGTTCTTGAGTTCAACTTATCTGGTTACATTGAAAACCAATTTAAATGTCAGACTTTAAACATTAATGCACCTGTAACGTTTCCAGGCCGCTAAAGCACCAGACGCATATCAGCCGGCTGTTTTTGCTCTCGTTGACTGTTAAAGTTAACATCACTCTGGCTGATGCTTCCAGCTGGCGGAGACAGAGGAATAGCTTCTCGTCAGCGACGCGCCAATCGCTGTTGATTTGAAACGGCTGCGACAGCAAACAGTCGATAAAGTCTTTAGCGAGACAGCTCTGTGCAAACTCTTAGCCGTGTAATTAGCTTCCCCCCAGTAACACCAGGAATCTCAACACAAAAGAGAAAGCGGCTGCGTCCTATAACGGCCATCGATAAGTCATGGTGAGAAGTGTCACAGTGCCATCAAATACCCAAGCTTCCTATCTCTGCCACTAATGACTGCTTTTGCAAAGCAGTCTGTTAAAACGATAACAAGTGGCACGTGTTTCATCAGGCGCTAATGGTCCACCAGTGCCTGCCCAGTGCCTGATGGGATTTTTGACAGGCAGACAAAATGTTGATTGGCCAGAAGGTAATGAGGGGGAAGGCTCATGTCAGCAGTGCTGTAAGAAAATGGCCTGCTATTTGGATAAGCATTTCTCCACCAATAATGACCCTTAAACAACTCACAGAGATGTGACGATTTAAGAGGGTCGAGGCTTGTCAGAACGACTCTTCGGTCCATTGGTGCAGGTCCACTGGCCCATGTGATCATAAAATACACACAACACTCTGTACAGTATGTTTGGCTAGAAATTCTTTCCAATGGAAAGGAAAATTCCCAATGGGATCCCATTAGCATCTCAGTTGTTTCTCCTAGACAACAATGCAATCAAATGAAGAGTAAATTAAAGCTATTACATTAAAGTCCCCTATGCCAGTACTCCAATGTGTCTCCTTTTCTGTCTGTCTGTCTGTATGTGTGTCTGTCTGTCTCTATGTCTATAGACAGACCAACTTTATAACAGTTGGCCTTAACTACTGTACTTACATTTAAATTGATAATTTGATACAATGCACTTATTGTGTACATACATGTTTTATGCACATTTTAAAAATTACCTGCATGTAATCTGTAATTAATTTCTGTAGTTAAATTAATAATTACACTGTTGACTCTTTCCTTACACCTAATCTATCTATCTATCTATCTATCTATCTATCTATCTATCTATCTATCTATCTATCTATCTATCTATCTATCTATCTATCTATCTATCTATCTATCTATCTATCTATCTATCTATCTATCTATCTATCTATCTGTCTATCTGTCTGTCTATCTATCTGTCTGTCTGTCTTTCTGTCTGTCTGTCTGTCTGTCTGTCTGTCTGTCTGTCTGTTAAAAACAATAAAAATATCAATGTTATAAAATTAGGTAAAACCTACTAAGTAAAGCATACACTTTAAAAACGTGGTTTAAGTCAGTGTTAGATTGATTGAGTAAAAAGTAATACAAAATAAACTAAAGTAAAAATTACTCAACACACTTTTACTTGCCAAGTCAAAGTTAAGTAGAGATTACTTCATTTAATATGTGAAATTCTTCCAATATATTGGAAGAATTAATAATATATTATATTATAATAATATAATATAATATAATATAATATATTATAATAATATAATATAATATACTATACTATAATATAATATAATATAATATAATATAATATAATATAATATAATATAATATAATATAATATAATATAATATAATATAATATAATATAATATAAACAAATTTTAAGAGAAATGTTTAAAGAACAATCCAGCGCAACGTTAGTTCTGTCAGGTCACGTTAGTGGCTGTCAGCTGATCACGTCTAACTATACGACATCTATCACAGCACACATATATAAGCTCATTCAGTACTATCAGCAGTTATGGCGTTTCTCCAGAGCTCATTTACCCTCCTCCATTCCCTAGCTCCTCTGCTTGTCCGGATTTGGTATTCTGGGGGCGTATTACAGAAACACCTTAAATTTAGAATCCTATCTTATCTGTTTGGTAATCATGGCAATTTCAGTTAGGACCTCATTTTGGACAAAAGCTAGTTTAGAAATCTAGACGCACCCTAGAGGCAGCAAATCTAATCTGCCGCGAGTATCGTCTAGTAACTCTCAATACCTTCTAAGCTGCAAAACCCAAACTCTGGTCAGGCCAATCACATCGTGTATAGAGTCGGTGGGCGGAGCTTAACATGATGATGGCAGAGTAAACACAGAACCTGGCGAACGGCGGTCTTTCAAATCAGCTTTGCCCGCGACTCTGGAAGACTTGGAGTTAAGCTTTTCTCTTAGAAAAGAACAAAGAACGGCACTGAAGTCATTCTTAAGAAGGGAAGATGTGTTCGGAGTTTAGCCGACCGGATACAGCGAATGTTTAATCTATCAACAAGCTCTGTTTCACCTTCGTTGCTCTGGTTGGTTGTAGCGCTATCCTATCGCGTGCAGAGGGAGTTTGAAAGACAACCGTTTATCCCGCCCCTCAGATTGAGTCCTGTCAATGGTGAGTTTCCAGACCAAACATCTTGATGTGGGTCAGGCTTGTCAGGCTAGACAAAAGCTATTACAGAGTGACATTTCTTAAGCGCATAATCTTATCTTAACTATGGATAGGAAACGGTATTACAGAAGCAGCTTAACTCTGCAAAAAATCCTAAAAGCAGTCTTAACTTTAGGACAACACCACTGGTGTCCTAACTTCAAACCTTTTTGAATTTCAATGGTAAAAACTAGATTTTTAGCGTACATTTATTGATTAGACAAGATGAAGAGAAGCGAGGTTTGATGGAGAGGAGACTCTTGGAGGATCCAGAGGATGTGCTGCGGTTTGATGATAAAATACTCATAAATAATTACAGACTCCCACGATGCATGGTTTTGCAGTTAGTTGACGAATTGTGACCAACATTACAGAGGCCAACGAGCCGTCACGGAGCATTACGGGTGTTTCTTTAAGTGACTAACGCCTTGGGTTTTTAATTTTTTGCAAAAGGCAATTTACAAAACAGGCTTTTCAATGGAGCATGCCACATTTCAATCTCTACCGCACTAAAATTGTTTCTCCATTTTGATTTTAGGTTTAATTTCCCTCAGAAGCATTTTGCATGTTGTTGGTTACTTGGTAACAGACCTGACAGACGATGGAGCAGTTTAAGATTTCCTACAGATAAGATGAGATTTTGTAAAATAGGATACGAATCCTAAATCAAGTTTGACCTAAGTTAAGACCTAAGATAGAAAGTTTCTGTAATACGGCCCCTGATTCCCCTTGAATCAGACTAAGTTCCTGAATTATTTGAACATTTAATATCAACATTAATGATATCTGCAATACATCATGCTGGTCCTGTTCTGTTTCCCTAAGGGCTGCTCTCCCTGCTCTTATCAGGCTAGGCTGCATGGATGTGCAGGGAGTTCTTGCCCAGAACCGAACCATACCGCCAATCCAAACTATTGCTAATAGTCAATCAATCATCTTTGACGATAGTGCTCCTTACAGGAAAGATGTTGATCTCAAGACAGTGGTTGCTTAATGCTTTAGTTGTTGCTTAATGTTTTAAATGATTCTTTTTTTGAAAAAGAATTTATTTGAAATAAATGTTAATGTCTCTATTTAAATCAATGAAATGCACCGTTGATAAATAAAAGGACTGTCTTAAAAAAAAGAGAAAAATTCTCACTGACTCCAAACTTTTGCCGAGTAATATAAATGTGTATAAGATTTTTTTCTAAGGAAGATTTAAAAAAAAAACTACCAGCTAAACTGGGTTGGTCAGCTAGATCAGATTAAACCAATTAACAAGTTAACATATAGCTGATGATAACTCTGAGCTACAAAAAAATAACTTCCTTACACCAAAACACCAAAAAAACATAATCTGTAACTTACCATGGTCTTCTGACACTGTATGCTAGTGCTGTTGAAGCGCAGCGCAGTGACGCTGTACTCTTTCCCCTGGATATAGAAGATGCACTCATAGTTCCTCTGGCCAGACTGGGGCTGCGGAAGGTTCCGGGCCAACAGGGTGATGGGCTTCATGACACCAACAGGGATGTATATTTGAGTGGACGGCAGGATCTGAGGACACTCCTGCAAAATGAATAAAAGAGGATAGTTTTCAGAAAATGTTATTTGTATATGTTTTAAATGACGTAAGTGAAGAGACTCCTAAAACTCTATGATATTTAGGTCTACAGGATTAATTCACACACAGTTTATCATCTGTGAGATGAATCTGATAACATCTGAGGGTTTATTCATGTTTGTAGCATACACTATTGTACAAAAACGTGTTTTTATTTGGGGTGTTTTGAGGAATGAAAGATGTCATTTTATACAAACATAGACATCATTTGAGTCTGCTATACAGAAAACATAATGACTGGCTATTATAATTTTGATAGATTCAAATAACAGCACTGAGGTGCATCTAAAGAAGATCAAAAACACTTTTGATCTTACTACTTGAGTAAATGTGGCCATTCAGACATGGCAGCCCCTTCAGTGATGTTGCTAAATCAAGAGCGAGCGAAGGCGAGGATATGAAGGATGCGAGGAGGACTTCAAGGCCATTGCCACCGTTGTCATGCCAACAGATTGGAAAACCAGGGCACAGAGCATGCAATTAAGCTTTTTGAGGGCGTGTGCCATTTTAAAGACTTGGCATCGGTACCAGAGTTATGATGCCAACTGTGCACTTTAACTAGACAGCAGCATAACCATAGGCGAGAAAGAAAAAAATATTATAATCTTCAGATGTAGGTGCTCCACATCTAGTACGTGACAAAAAATGTGAAAAAAGTGAACATGTATATAAGAAAAAAGACTGTTTTCACAGACACATCTCATGTGCAACACATAAGACCCAAACAAAAACATGAAGCACTACATGATGGAAGAATACAGCTAGATCAAAGCATCGGCCTTCTACTGATGCTTTGATGCAGGAGGAGAAAAAATAT